>NC_056729.1:919258693-919263693 GCF_019279795.1 Protopterus annectens
AATTGACTACTGATCTGTGCTATAATCCAGTTTTCTATATCCACATCATATTTACCTATTAAATAGTTTTTGTTAATAACTTTAGTCTTTATTAGTATTTGATTCCAAAAGATAAAATTATCTGTATAGTCTGGTATAAATGCCAAAGGGATCATACCTCTCAGCTGTACAGATTTTCACAGAATGTCAACATTTTGGCCTCATATTTTGGTCCGTTTTTCATATACTTGTGGTTTTCTGGCAAATTAATGGTAAATCATTACAGACTGAAGTTAAAAAATAATGGAAGATATTGAGTTTCAGACTTCATATCCTTCAGAAAATTCATGCTAATGCAAAACCTGTTATTCTATTAACTTTCTAAGTTTGTAAGAGCAATATTAAAAAATTTTTACTATTTTTGGGCAGTTGTCCCACTTTTATTTATGGCTTTGTCCAGATTTCTTGCTCTAAGAGGTTGAGTGGTATGAAGGGAATAATGTGCAAAACCAAGAAACCAAGCTTTTAATATAAAGTATTTGTACTTAAAAGTTCTAAATGTTTGTAATATGTAGTTTATGTAAGTAGAATCTGTTGCATTAATGTTTTGACTATCTTTCTTTGCAGTCCCAATATATCTTTATCTTATTGCTTTTTCTTCTTGCAATACTAGGTTGAACCTCCTTTAGGATCACATCAGAAACATCATCATCATTGTTAAAGTCTAAGAATTGCTGCATTCTGTAAGAAACCACTCTTTAAATCATGTTAATTTTGTTATTTAATCTGGGAGTATATTAAAATAAGACAATTTTCTTGAGCCTATCATTACTTTATAAGTAATTGTATTAAGATCTGATCACAGAAATGTTATCACCCTTACCATTTCCATTACAGAAGCCAAATCATTTGAAGTATATGTCCTATCAATTCTAGTCTGTGTACAAAATCTAGAGGAGTAATGAATGAATTTGATTCAGAAAAGTTATTAATATCTATAAGAGGGTCTATATTACAAGACTGAAGACGCATTCTTTCAAATGCGTCTTGGTCGAACATAAAAGGCTGAAAACGCAAAATATCGAAGCCAAATCGTTTGAAGTATATGCCCTATCAATTCTAGACTGTGTACAAAATCTAGAGCAGTAATGAATGAATTTAATACAAAAAAGTTATTAATATCTATAAGAGGGTCTATACTACAAGACCAAAGATGCACTCTTTCGAATGCGTTTTGGTCGAACATAAAAGGCTGAAAACACAAAATATCGAAGCGGCTGTTAAGCGAATTCTTTTCCTGGGAAAGAATTCACTTGGCCACTTCGGTACTTTGCCATTTTCGGCACTGTAGTGCGGTCTCGGAGATGGTATATTTAAGTAGGGGGGGGGGCAAAGCTCCTCACTTAATGTAATGTTTGAAATTGTTTTTATTTTTTTTTTTTTTTTTGTTGGAACAGCGATTTTTTTTTTCCCTTGGAAAAAAAATCACTGTTCTGATACTTCAACATTGTAAGCTTTCACTTACATAGGGTCGATTAATCACCGTTCACTTTTTTAAGCATTCGGTGATCTAATATAGACCCTTATAAGATTAAATAAGTCAGCAAAGTTCAGTAAAACTTTAGCTAATGCTGAAATTCCAGGTTTGTTCATAGGACTGGTATCATTCTTTAATTATACAGTTAAAGTATCTTGCCATTATTATACCTCTCATTTTCAAAGTTCAGGTTTCCAAATAATTTCCAGAGAATTTAGCTCAAATTCCCAGAATCCGTTTCCTGTTTATAAGTTTAAGACTCTATTTTCTGATATTCTGTAATGAACATATATATATCATAACTTTATCATCAGGATATGAGTCAATACCCTAAGCATAATAATAGAATTCCTCCATAAGATTGTTATTTCCTTCCTCTTTTCTTTAAAGTTAGAACTTGGTAATACTTTACATTCCTTTGTATTTATTCTACTGATATCAAGTTGCAATAAATGAGCTTCTTGTAAAAAAGTCACTTGTGTTTTATGCATTTTAAATGCTTATTCTTCTTCCCTTTTTGCTACTGTTGAGGTCATTTGCATTTAAACAAATAAATTTTAAAGTGGATATTTTATATCAGATCGAGATCTATGGTGACCATTTGTTATTCGTCACCATGGATATCAAAGATTTGTTTACTGCCATCCCCCACAATGAGGGTCTTGATATGTTTTATGAATACTTGTGTTCCTTTACTACAAAAGGGCACTCCAGAATATTGATGTATAGAACACTGATGGAACTAATTTTACAAAACAATTTTCTGTTATTCGAAAATCAACCATTTAGGCAAAAAGTGGGGGTTGCAATGGGGGCAGCTTGCACCTCCTTATTTGCCAATATTGTTCTCATTCAATGGGAATTGAACTATGTTTTTAAACATGGTTTATTCAAACATTGTAAATTTTATGGCAGGTTCCTCGATGGCCCTCCTCAATGGCCTCTAGTTGTTATGGGAAGGTACATTAGAACATGAATTTTACAACTTTCTCAATACAAGTACTGGTTTTCTCACCTTTACCATGGAAAGTAACCCCTTGCCCATCAATTTTTTAGATATTATTATAAGCAAGGATGTACATAACAAGAGATTTTCTTCAACATTGTATAGAAAGCCCACATATTCTAATATCCTGTTACACTTTGATAGTTATCACCCAATATACCAAAATAAATTATTGGTTAAGGGACAGGGTGTTAGAATTTCCAGGGTGATGAGTGAGTTTGCTAATTTTATTTGTGAGATATGAGAACTGAGGGATATGTTGATTCAAAGAAGCTATCCTACTAATTTTATAGACCCCATTTTGGATGAGGTCACTAAAAAAAAAAAAATGGATGGGGCAATTTTACCCACTTTTAGGTACTTCAGGTGATATCAACAGTTCCCTTTTGGGGGATACTCACATGATTAACCAGCAGGGAATGATGGCCAGCCCCTACACTGATGCCATGATACTTACTTTTAACAGTGTATTTTTTGATATCAAAGAAATAGTATATAACAATTGGATAGTTTTGACATCAGACGATAGGTGTAAATCTATATTAAGTGAGAAACCTAAAGTGATTTACAAAAGGGATAGATGCATCAAGAATATATTGGAATGTAATTATACTAACAGAAAAGTTGGACAGATGCGAAAATGTGGGCACTGTGCACAATGTCCCTTTATAGAGGAGACGATGTTTGTTCATATAAAAGGTTATGGGAAGGTGCACCTTAACAAAAAGTTTAATTGCAAGAGCAAATGTTTGGTTTATATTGCAACTTATCAGCTATGTGAAAAATTCTACATCGGTAAAACCATTAACATGTTGCATAAACGTATATACCAGCACCTTTATGATATCAGAAAAGGTAATTCCAAGAACGCACTGGCAAAACATATTCTAGAGCACCCACAACATCATTTTAAGTTTTCTGTGTTGGAACAAGTTCAAAGTGATGACACAAGGGGTGGGCCAGTAGAAGTGATTTTGGAATTTAAAGAATTGCTCTGTCAATTAAGGTGCAATGCAAACAACAACTATGACTTGAATGAAACACTGTCTATCTCAAGTTATTTGAAACTCAAATCTGAGTTTCATTTTTCTTAGTAAAAATATGGGCAGTTTTAGTAGCAATGTTGATTTAGATAATATTCAAGAGTTTACGCTCTATTACTTTATTATTATTATGATGTCTATTTAGTATGGGGCAAGTAAATTCAGAGAAACTATTTTTATAAATTAGCAGGTTGATATGCCAATTAGAACAGTCAGCACTATTGGTGTATATATATATATATATATATATATATATATATATATATATATATATATATATGTGCATGTCTCTATATATGTGTGGGTTTTATTTTTGTGATTTGCAAATTCATCAATTTTTTCATTGTTGTTTAAATATGGAAGCAAAGTTTATTGTCTTTTGTAACTTTATTATTTTTTAACATATAACAGAATGGTTTAAAATAACTATTTTGGGTATATAAAAGTTTTTAAACTGTAGAGCGAAAGGTTTATCCAATGTGTGGATTCCATTTTATCATGCGATGGGAACACTTGGTATTTATTTGGCCAGGAAATATAAGTTGTATCAATTAATTCTGAAGAAGTCTAGTGGCGAATGCCTAATATAAGCGCTAAATTTTAATAAAGTGTTTGCTCAGTGCAGCTTATCATTCTGTATTATTTTAATATTTTATATCAGATTCACAATGCTATTACTAATTAATCTTCTATGATATCTATAATAACCCAGATCCTTAGAATAATGGCTGTGTGAAAACAAAAGGAAAACTGTTATCTGAAAGTTCATTTTATTTGACATAGACACAACAAAACAACTTTATTAAAGATAACTAAACTACAAGTAAACCAATTCACTCATTTTATGCCAGCTGTTCTGACTTTAAATCTGCAGACTACTCCCTTTTCTCCCTCTCTTTTAAGTTCATAGGTACATAGATGTATACTACACTAATGATCACATTGGGGCCTTTTTAAGTATAGCCATGTATCCCAAATCTCTGACAAGTTCTGGTATCCTTGATAAGTGATCAGTGGCTTTGGAGATGAAGCATTTTTAGGCTCCCTGTGTCCACTAGAGGCATAGGTGCCAAACCAGGGGTGAATTTCCTGGTCCCCATCCAATTCTCCAATTTATACTTGCATTGAGTTAGGGAGGAACTCTGCTTCACATGGATGGGAAGCCTGTTCCAGAGAAGGGGCAATCTTTGGGATACATACTTGTTTCCCTAGCATATCCATTTATATCACTGGCAAGGTTTAAATCTTTAGAATTGGTAATCCTGGTGCTGTTTGTTTTGTGGATATGCAGGGTGGGATCTGACAATGCCTTGTATGCCAGGCATAGATCTCCTCTCAACAGCCTGTAGGAGACAGAATACAGGGATAGGGATTTGAGGTGGTCTGCACAGGACATGTTACTTATGCTCTGTATTCTTTAAGTGAGGAATCTTTG